>NC_056727.1:495798343-495838343 GCF_019279795.1 Protopterus annectens
GTCTAGCAAGTACTGCCTGTGCAGTACCTGTGTCGACAATCACCTGGATTTTGCATAAGTGTGATCCATGGGTTAGGGTAATCAGATGGGACAGTTGTTCCACAGGAAACATCAGCCAGGGCTCTCTACAGTAGCGTATGCATAACATCAAAAGTCCCCCAAAGGCATGTGTTGCAATGTGTAATGGTGTACCAAGACCAAGTTGAAAACCTACAGACAGTATCAATTAAGATACCTGTGCTGCACAAGCAACACCTCACCCCACCTCAGGCCCACCGTCACCATCTGTGCCTTGCTGGTGCCAGTGTACACCTGTATGTTTGCCATTCATCAGCAGGGACTAGGCCGGTAGACATGGTGTTCTGAATTTGGGACACTGCAAAATGACAGACATGTGTAGCCCATAGTTGTCAAGCATCTGCAAAAAGGCTGAGGATGGGGAGGGGGTGTCATCCTGAAACACAACAGTGAACTGAAGCAGACATCCAAAGCTCGCTAAGAATGGCTGTATCTGCACACAGTCAAGGTCATGAATTGTGGCAGACATAACTCTGACTCCACAGCAATAGTGATGGCACTGTGTGACCTCCAAGGGCTGTGCACATGAGTTGAACATGCAATCATGCAGAGTTGTGGTACATTTGTAGGGCAGAGTGACCAAATACTGGCAAATGCAGATGGCCCATGCTAGTATATCCCTTCCAGGAATAGTGACTGCTGTAGTACACTTGACAGTTGGTGCAACAAACCATCATGATAAGGGTGTGCACACTTATGCACCCACAGATTGTATGCATCTCAATCAGCATCTGCACAACTAATACATTTGTTTGATATTGCATTTGATTGCATAGGTCATATGTCACATATCAGGTTCGTGTAATGTTAACATATGCAGTAATGTGGCCCCATGGCATATCAGGGAAGAGGATGCCACGTCAATAAGGGTGTGTACACTACTCATAGCCACAGTAAGGTTTGAAGGTTGTCAATGTAATTGTATTTTATTGGCCATACATGCACCACTGATGATGAGATCTGTAAATCAGACATCAGGCATTCACTAATGACATCTGTCCACATATCATCCCAGGTATGTGTCAGAAAAACACATAGGGACTGTGAGCAGCAGAGCAAACATAACTGACACACATATACACATTCAACAATGGCGTGTACACCTGTGTGGTATGGTGCACAGTATATGCCAGGGTGCTGAACAGGTGCACAGCAATACTGTTTACATGGGTGCAGCGTGTTCCAGGGGAAGGGGCAGCACCTACTAACACAACCCATGCATCATAGAGATGTATAATGTTGGTAACAGGGATTGACTATAGCTGCACTGCATGCTGTTGAGTGCCATATGTCATGCATGTTGACAGATGGGTAATGAGAGGTCTGTGTGTAATATCTTTGTGCAACCTCCCTGTAAGTGTGTGTGTGTGTGTGTGTGTGTGTGTGTGTGTGTGTGTGTGTGTGTGTGTGTGTGTGTGTGTGTGTGTATACTGTTAAGCAATGATGCACAGGTCTTAAAGTGTGTTTCTTGTTTTCCATCACAGGTGGCAAGGTGGGTCAGGGTCCATCCTGCAGGCAAACTGGTGCTAATATCCATACAGACACTGATAATGTTGATAGGTGTGTTGAGGCACAGGCAGGGTTATCAGGGGCTGAAGCTGCCCCATCGTTTGACATCCCACTATTATCAACCCCATCCCTTCACACAGTCACATTGCCTATACATACCCCATCACCACTGGCCATAGATGAGGGACAGTTGGCGGGTGGTGGCATGGGACAGGACAGTGTGGTGTCTATGGCACATGTGTCTGGACACAGCAGCCATAACAATATGTCCGCCGGCGTACCACACAGACAGATGTACAGGGGTGCTCATAGGAGGGCTGCTGGTCATCATGCCCCTGACAGAAGTGCCACATCTGGTGCCATCAGATGCATGTTTCAGGCTGTCATGGAGGCGCAGTCATGTATGGAATGGTATACCAGGCAGGGTGTGAGGCTGCAGAGGGCTACTCATTCTGCTGTTATTGACAACGTCCATGATCTTGTAGGTGCCCACCGTTATTTTGCAGAGATTATGGATAGACAGTTGGGTGAGATGGTGGGAATCCTCGACTATGGAATGTCTGTGCTTGAGCATATGGTGGGAGTAGTGCGAATGGCCACATGGATGTAGGCCAGCAACATCAACAGCTGGAGGTTGATGTGGACGTGCAAGAAGTCAGAGCCATTCCCGTAGTGGCAATACCAGCCCCAGCACTGCAAGGGGGGGCGCTGTCCACACCACAACACAGCAGGCCACGTGCACGTGGCCCTGGCCAGTCCCAAGTGGGACCAGGATCCAGTGGACATATGTCATCATCAGGGGAGAGTACCATATCATGGCTTGTACCTGGTGGTGCCTGTGGAACCCCTGGCAGGCACAGTTCTCATGTCCATGGCTGGAGACAGTGAACTGGACATCCTGCCAGGTATGGTCTGCAGCTGTCCAACAAACCCCTGTATAGGGCAGCCACATGGCAGAACTGTGTGCATGCATACACACAGACATCAACACAGCTAGGGCAACCCCATACTTACATACACCACATCGCAACAGCCCAATTAATAATGAAACCCCCTAACACACACACACATGATGTCAAACGTATGGCTCAGCCTAGGTCTCTAGCAAACCAGCAACACACCCTGTGCATATGATGATACCTGTGCCACATCCCTGTCATCCATAACATCAATGCAGGGACAGGCTAATATGGATCTGATGCACAGGGTGACTGTACTATGGTGTACCAATGTAATGCTGTGTAACAGGTTTCCAGCACTAAAGTTTAATGCTTACATGTCAGGATGTGTAGCTGTCCAGCCATGATGCATTATAGCTGTTATTAACACTGAGTGATTGTGGTCTCTATAATGTATTCCATTTGTGTTGTAGGTGTCCATGTGTCAGCAGGGTGTTGGTCTGCTTTTGTTTCCTACAAGGGGTATGGCATTGTGGTGACACCTTGACTGTGCCATATCCTGGGTACAGCTGACACATGTCACAGGTCTGTAAAACAGTTACTGCATGTTTCCCATGCCTGATAGGTCTGGGGTGTATACAGGTGAGAGCCTGGTGGCTGATGTCAGCAGCCCTTCTACAGTGGACAATGGTAAATATACTGGGTTGTACATACCACATGTTTGTGTATAACACACACAGTGGCTTTGGTGTTGATGCAATACACAGAGAATACTGTACACATGGATGTATGTACTTTTGCAACGAACCCATTTTAGCCTACGTAATTCCACCAAGACAGACTAGGCACAACAACACATTGGGAAATAAGCAGTCTGTTAGTTTATTGTCATTGAAGATAGTACTGGCAGGGTATATGTCCCCTTCCCCAATGTAGTGCAATCCTCAACTTGGTAAACATAGGTGTGCTGGTGTGGGTGGCACAGCCCAACCCTTTGGAGGGTGTGAGGTGGTGTAGAAGTGCAGATAGTGTGATTGATGACTACTTAACCTGTTAACATGAACTGTAAAGTATTACAGCCAACTAAGCGGGGGGATGCACTCAACAATAACTGCAATGATAGTGGCTGTGTCCACAAGATCCACACCCAGTTCTCTCTCTCTCTCTATGGTCCCCATACAGTGGAACATGGGACATGTACTGGGGGTACCATGGTGTAAAGACAATATACCCAGCACCCACACCCCACATGAGATATTGTACTCACTGAAACCCATGATAATATTCTGACATACCTACCATCACACATTGACCAGGACTGCAATACAACCCCTTGTCTATCTCAAGAGTGCTACTACAGGGATATGCATCTATTGCACATGCCACAGGGATAGTAGGGTGATGCATTGTCATGTCTCTCCTATGGTCAGAAACATCACTATCCCTAATACTGTGTGGCAAGGTGTATTGTATTAGGAGAATGTGGCCTCGGAATGCTGTATCCTACAAATATACACTTTTGCACACATACACACACTTGCTAGAACTCAGAGGGTAACCCATGCCTATCAACCCATTTGTACAACAGTGTTGTGCTGGTACTGCAAGCTCCAGGTAGCCCATAGGGTGAAGAGTGTAACAAGGTACATGTAATGTCCATTACAGCAGCAGCCATATCTAACTATGGCAATGGGGGTGCGGTGGGTGTGAAGGGTCTCAGGGTATTATCAACTACAAACACACAGACACCGTTATTCTCAGTAATGCACACTTACACATTTGTCAGTACTAGGGTCCATAGGTGCAGTTGTTCATAGGTGTGTACCAGGATATTGCCCATGGAGAGGTGGGAAGAGTAGGGGATGTGTGTACAGTGGTATCATGCCACCTGCCATTTGCCAGCAGGACATCTATCAAAAGATGCCACGGGGTGATCCTCAGGGTGAGAGTTACATGCAACATCCAATCATCTGGTTGCCTCTTGCAGAGGGCCAGTGAGGTGCTCCAGTTGACATGTATACAACATGTATTACATAACAAGGTCAGTGTCTGTCTTGGAGACCTATACCCAAGAATGTTCTGTTGACTGTGGTAATGTAGTTGAGGTATCCATGGCATGTGGTGCATACAGGGTGTGGATTCCTAGCTGTGGCATTCATAACACAGCTGGGCAGACATGTCAGTGTCACTCAAGCATAGCTTGCCTGTAAGCAGCCAAGATGGATTCCCGACATCTGCACATCTGTACAGAGAACAGACAGACATCAGCTAGCCAACTGGTTATGCAGTCAGATGACTGAGTTGACAGATAAACATCTGAGACTGATAGGTATGCTATTACTACATGACAGCAGCCCTCAATGACATCTGCTATACATGCAGTAGTCTACAGTTAATATCCACATATCAGATCAATATCCAGTAGGAAATACTTAATGGCACATCTCACACACCAAGAACATGACAGTGAGGACTCAGAGTCCATCTTTGCATGCAGGAGTGTTTGGTTCTAGTACTACAATCTGCAATCTACTCCTACTTGGGAAAGCACTGTCAACAGTAGTAATGTAATGACACTCTATATGCCAGTGTGGCTGCATATAACCTGAGATACTATCCATGTAAGTAACACATTCAAATAGAAAAGAGTGTTGTACAAGCCATATATACTCAGGTGTCCCAGACAGTAGACTCACACCCCTTGCTACTGTAATGACAGCACATAGACATATGCTATGTACATGGAATTAAATACACTTATGAAAAATATCATTACCCTGCTATTTTATCAGACTGTAATGTGATCAAGCTGCTCATAACTGCCATACCCCCCCTCTGTGTCCAACAGCCCTTGTTCTCCCTAACAACAGGCCAGACAGACCCTGCAGGTCTTGAACCCAGGACCCTGTACACTACAGTCACATCAGTCAACAACTAAGCCATCACAGCAGTGAAGAAGTTTGATGTTTTCTTCCAATATATCTGTCCTGAATAGTAGTGAACAACTGCTTTGACTTCTACAATTGTGTAGTACTTGTAAGTGATATTAGTGTTGAATCAAGTATTTTGTTTTATCTAAATATACACATATCAGATAAATATGGTGTGATACATCTGGGAAGGTATATGCAGCAGTCATGTGTACGCATAAGGATATATACACACACACACATACACACATATATATATATATATATATATATATATATATATATAGAGAGAGAGACATATATGTGTATGTACATATGTAGATATATGTCTACTTGTACATACACATATATATTTTTATATATGTATTGCTATACAGCTGTATATTGCGTTATATATATATATGGACATATATAGATCTATCTGTATGTATATATATATATATATATATATATATATATATATATATATATATATGAAGATATATACATATATATCTGTATATATGTAAACATATACATATGTGTATGTGTATACATTTATATATATATATATATATATATGTGTGTGTGTGTGTGTGTGTGTGTGTGTGTGTGTGTATATATATATATATATATATATATATATATATATATGTATATGTATATATATATATATATATATATATATACATATATATATAACATATGTCCATAACATGTAGTGAAGTCATACCTCTGCACCAATAGTCACAACCTCTAAGTGCAAGGGGATGTCATGTACGTATTGCAGGTATACATGCAGACTTTTGCTACTGTAACAGGGGTTGTCAACAGAAATGTGTGGGAAGTCACATCTGATATTGACATGTACGCCGTCAGTTACTGGCAGACATCATAAGATCATCATAGTACAGTACCACACAAATCACAGTAATGATCCTGTGGAATACAGCAGAGATATGACCAATAAATGTGGACAGTCTGACACACTCTGGTCAGTCCAGAGGTATACACATCACCCCTTAGTGCAAGACGTGTGGACCAAGCCTGACAAAGTGGATGCTTACAGCCATGTAAATGGGGATATCATGAAAATACTGGAATAGATAAGCTCACACAGTTTATGCATTCGCACACACCTGTCTGTCCTGACACATAATAACCAGTGGACCAGAGGTCACAAGCCCACATACTATGCACTAGTTAGTGACATACATCTGTACAGCATCCCACTGCTTTGTCAGCAATGCACAACAGTTATAGTGGCCTGGCAACAGTACATGCGACAAATATCTGGACATAACATCACACTGGGTAAATACACTGAGCTGCTAGGCATGTCACAAAGCACTGTGAAAACTACAGGTAGATGCCACATCACTGGCCTACATTTCTTATGGGGGAATACAGATGTACCTGCAAATATAGCAGGCTCTACAGGCATGTAACAGCAAAGAGTAACAGACACCTGTGTGAAAGTACATACCCACAACCACTCTGAACACAGCCACAGTCACATATGGTAAGCGTACTTAATATTACAGTATATGGACTGTGTGAACAACACCATCCTCATATGTGCCACTCACACACTAACTCTACATATACTGGGCCAATACACAGTGTATTCTGATGCCTGACTGTGGTATGGGACATGTGTCAGTCTGGCCCTACAAACATGTACGCCTATAGGGTACCATACACTGCAGCAGTATGCAACATCACATAGCACGGGACCAAGAACAATGCCATCTACCACAGTCTGTACACAGGCCAAGGTACATATTCACATTACACACTCTTTTCACAATCACCATAGGTACACAGACCTCACTACTGTACACACTACAACAGAATATCCCAGTTTTGTCCTCAAATATAAGGCCTACTATACATAACATGTCTAGCAGTCTGGTATTTCACTGGCTTGTTATCAGGTATGATATCAGTAAATAATTATGTACTGAGTATATGCACCTCTTTCTGCATGCCATATGTACAAAGGTTGACAGAGTTGAGGCTGGAGGCACAAACACAGGGCCAATATTGACATGTTGCTGTGATAAACCCATATGTTTACTGGTGTAACAGGGTTTGTTGTGATATATGTCTACTGAAGGATATGAAGTCAGTAACTCACATGGCTGCTACCATGTACTGACTGCAATCCTCTGAGTATGCTACTGCATTTCTAAAGATAGGAAATGTGTGAATAACACAACACATGTAAGACTCCAAACACTGGCCAGTCTGCAGATAGCCCAACAGGTGGGAGTTTCCCCAACCACATAACACTGTCATGACAGATATTAAATCATGTAGACCAGCCATATCCACACAAACCCTGTTAAACCAACATTACTTCAAATGTAGAAGAGCAATACTTACATTCTGTCTTCATGTCTGGAACATCCCCCTCCTGTTTGTTGGCCTGTCTCCACAGTGTATGTTGTAAGAGGTATATCCAACTATCCTCTGTGATGTTGTTTGCCAAACACCCACATGAAGTCCTGCTCACAGTGAATGAAAAAGGCCAACACCCACATGATGTTCTTAGATATAGGAGTGTGTTTCCAAGCAATTGGCTATATGAATGATACCACAGCTGTTCCACATGCAATCAGCTATTGGGGGACTGCAATTTGTGCACAGGCCATCAGCTGATCATGAGCATCACGTACAAAACACAAGCTGCTGCCTAAGCAAAGCAGGTGTACTTTTCCACATCCACCAGAGAGGGAGTGAGAGAGACAGACAGAGACAAAGTAAGAAAGGAAGGGGGTAGGAGAGTAAGAGCTAAGCATGTTTATGTCCGATCCATGAGAGTGGTATCTGGACATTATGATGGTTGGCTATATTGTGTACTAATCCATACTGTCACATGGTAATTGCACATGGCTGTACACATTTACGGCTGAGGATTGTCGACTAGATTCTATACAATGTTTGGAAAATGTTGGTCTTGTAATGTTGACAATGGGACATGTAGCTCCTCAATATGATGATGTGGCAAAACCCACACTGCAATGGATCCTGTCATTACACAATCACCCCAACACCCACACAGGACACTGATAATACACACACACAAACTTACCAGTACTGGGTTTCAAACCCCTGCTTGACTATGTATTGCTATTACATTGTTATACAGTTATTGCACACATCATGGAGCTTACATGTTGGAAAGGTGTCCAAAGGTATCTTTGAAGGTGAGTGACATCAGCAACAGTGATAAAGGAGGGAAAAAGTAAATGTAGTACATGTGGCTGTCCACAAAAGCAGGTGTCAAGGAAGACACAACCACATTCTCTCAGACACACACACACATTATCACAGTTGGCAGGGTCAAGATTAGAACTCTTAACTAACTAGTTTGTTACACTACAGTATTACGCAGGTATCACGTGTCACACAGCTTATCAGGCTGATATATGGCCAAAGGGTATTACAAGGTGACTGAAATCAGAAGGCATGCTACAGTAGGGCAATGGGAGATCTAGTGAGTTTGAATGGCTTCAAAATCTTTAATCTCCGCACGCGCGTGTACACACACACACACACACACACACACACACACACACACACACACACACACACACACACACACACACACACACACACACACACACACACACACACATTTGCCAGTACTGACATGCATGGGTTCATTGCTTCACATGTGTGTAGTAGTTGACTGTGCCAGAAGGCTGTACAAGGCTAAGCAAAGGGTATATATTGGCATCAGGCCACATGACAATGGTTGCCAGTGTGGCTCAGGGGTGTAGTCCCTGGATTGGCCCACACAGGTGGGCATTGTATTCACCATCCACTCATCTGGGTTACTATTATTGGTGGCCAGTGCTGTGCAATGCTTGCCATGTATGTGTTCTATATTCCATAACATGGACAGTGTCTGGATTGTGCACATGTCCCACATGCATGTTCTATGACATGTGGAAGTGTACCTGGGGTCTCTGGGGCATGTTGTGTGGACAGATTGTTATTATCTGATGTGGCATTCCTGACCCGACGTGATGAGAACTGGCTATGGAACTGAGGTTTTTCCGACACCTACATTGACAGCATGATACAGGTATTCACTGGTGTTAGTGGCGTCTGTCCATACAGGGCATGTGTATATGGCATGGTATTCCCTTTGTGGGTTACATTTGCAGACTCTACAGTTGTTGCAGGCGTCCAGTGGGGAGCATAGCAAAGGAGCATTGTAAGCAATTATTTGCCTATTGTAGGGATGGAACAGGGTGCCATGTCCTCTGTAGTCCACTGCAATCACACTGTGGTTACTATCTGTGGGCAATATGCAGGGATCTACCAATATAGTGGTTGTTGCCTAGCCAAGTGTGTTTGTGTATGAGACATGGGTGGAGAGTGTTCTCTGGGTAATACAAGGGTTGTCTATATTGTTCACTGATCCATAATGTCACATGTAAGGGTATGTATAGTCTACATCAGCCTCTCTGCTGTTTGATATCTGCTGTCCTTGTAAGGTGGACATTGTGACATATAGTAGGTCTTCAGTATAAGAATTTTGCAAAACCTGCCCCACAATGAGTCCTGTTATTACACAATCACAGCTACCTCCACACAGGATACTGATGATAAACACACACTTGCCAGTATTGAGATTCAGACATATACCTAGCTATGTATTGCTACTACATTGTACCACATTTATCGCATGTACCACGGAGTTTATTGGATGGATGTTGTCCCAAGGTACTTCTAAGGTGAGGACCATCACCAGCCCTTGTAAATACTGGCATTGGGTGATGCAGTGGGTGAGAGATCCCAAAAATGATTTCATCCTAATCACACATTTACGTTTGCCAGGGATGAGGTTCAAACATCTGTCTAACAACCTTTACAGACCATTATGTTACACATTTACCACATGCACCACTGACCTGACATGGCACAGACTTCGCAACAGATACTTGTAAGATGGGTGATATCTGCAGGACTGTTAAATCAGGCTCGGGGATGTGTACAGGCTGTAAATAGGGATGAAAACTTTGAGGTACACACACAAACACTTGCCACAGATGGGATTCCAACCCATAGCTGTGTAATTACTGCTACTACATTGTCCCACATTTATGGCACACACCACGGAGCTTATAGGGCTAGCATTTCTCCAAAGGTATATTTCAAGGTAAATGACATCAGCAGCCTTGGTAAAGTAGGACAATGAAAGGTGTAGTGACTGTGAATGGCCTCAAAAATATTGCTCCCTACACACACACAGAGTTTCACAATTGCCATGTCTGGGATTAGAACTCCTACCTAAGTAGGACATCACACTATAGCATTACACAGTTATAGCACATGCCATGGAGCTTATATGTGTAGCCTTTTTCCAAAGGTGTATTTCGAGGTGAATGACATCAGCAGGCTTGCCAAAGTAAGGCAATGGAAAGTGTAGTGACTGTGAATGGCCTCAAAAGCATTGATCCCTCCACAAACAAACACACAGAGTTCCACAGTTGCCAAATCTGGGATTAGAACACCTACCTAACGAGTATATCACACTATAGCATTATGCAGTTATAGCACACACCATAGAGCTTAGAGGGCTATCCTTACTCCCAAGGTGTATTTCAAGGTGAATGACATCAGCAGGCTTGCTAAAGTATGGAAATGGAAGGTGTAGTGACTGTGAATGGCCTCAAAAGCATTGATCCCTACACACACACAGAGTTTCACAGTTGCCATGTTGGGGATTAGAACTCCTACCGAACTAGTACATCATGCTACAGCATTCCACAATTATAACATGCACACAGTGCTTTTAGGGCTATCTCTTCTCCAAATTTGTATTTCAAGGTGAATTACATCAGCAGGCTTGTTAAAGTAGGGCAATGGAAGGTGTAGTGACTATGAATGGCCTCAAAAGGATTGATCCCTGCACACACACACACACACACACACACACACACACACACACACACACACACACACACACACACACACACAGAGTTTCACAGTTGCCATGTCTGAGATTAGAACTCCTACCTAGCTAGTACATCACGCTATAGCATTATGCAGTTATAGCATGTGCCACAGAGCTTACAGGGCTAGCCCTGCTCCAAACGTGCATTTCAAGGTGAATGACATCAGCAGGCTAACTAAAGTAGGGCAATGGGGAGTGCAGTGTGTGTGAATGGGCCATGAACCATTCCTCTGGAAGCACACCCACAACTTTACATTTGACATGGCTATGTATACAACTACTAGATGAATAATGACTTGTACTGTCATGTTACACAGTTATCACAAGCACCACAGACACTATAGTGCTGAGGACTACCAGAAGCAAATGTCTACAGTGATAGACATTTGCACGTCATGTGGTATTTGCCAATTGGATGTGTGCTGGGTGGGACAGACCTCATGATGGGAAGCTCTTTGTCACTGTCTGTCACTCTCTTCCCCACATCTATGTATGTGTATGTTTGACCTATTATAGTGTGTTGTCCTTGGATATATGTGTGTATTCCTATCCGATGTGTGTGCAAAGCATGACTGGTGTGCAATGTGGGGTGTGTGCACAGACATCTGTGACTGACAGATATGTATAGCCCACTGTTGTTGCCAGACATGGGCTTCATTTCTGTAAGTGTGAGAGCATGTCCAGTATGACCCTACTGTATTTTGTTGTCAGACATGGGCTTCGTTTCTCTAAGTGTGGGAGCATGCCCAGTATGACCTTCTGTATTGAATGTGGGAATCCATTCCAGGTAGGTTGTACTCCAGTGCAGGCATTTGTGTTCTACACCTACAGCTAGCAACATGTTTCAGCAGGATATCTGTAGATCGGTTGACAATATAGGGTCACAATGGGCAAAGGATAGTGGGATACTGTAAATAATTGTCTGTGCTGCTTCTCCTACATGTTCCTGGTGTTAGCAGAGATATTCGGACATATGTACTGTTTTACACTGTGATGTTTTATGTCAACAACTACTGACAGATATATTATTTGCTCGCAGTAATTTCCTGGGGAATACAAGATGAATGAAGCTCTGTCCAGTATTGTGGTCTGCAGCCTACATATTCTTGCACAATCATGCCATTCTGGAGGGGGAACTGCAGACACTTGCTGAAGGGTCTGTGTAAATGGTCCAGCACCTTGGTACTGTGGTGGTTGAGGATCCCATGATTGTACAGCTATCAACGTGACAGAATGGCCATATCCTGCTGTGGCCATACCTCACAACTGTACAGATTCACACAGGTTACCCAAAGGCAGGGCTGATATTTCTGGTCATTACCCCTTCACATTGCAGTTTACAAGCAAGTTTGTAGCCACCCATTCATGTGTTTGCAGGCAGGGATAGTATGTGCACACATCAGAGTTTCAGACTTCACACACTCCATGGTGTCCATGCTTCTACCCCCCTCTGTTATTTTATCCTCTTCCTAACATTATGCAAATTATATCTGATAAGTATCCCTATGGTTATCACTTCATCCCAGCAGTATTTAGGGTTGGTCCACAGTTCATGCAGTAGGACATGCTGGACATGCTACTCTACTGGGATTTGTCAACATGGCCTTGCATTTGTGTTCTGTGGACTGTGTTATGTCGTTATTTGGGATCCATGAGATAATATACATTGGCAGTATGGGTGAGACACAGGCCTTTGACAGAGGACAGTGGGGCATTTGGTAGTGATGCAGGCCATCTGTAGCAGGCCAGTACATTCTGTCACTCCTACAGTCTCAGGCTGCAAGACACTGGATTCCCCTGGGGTGACAGGGTAGGTGTGCAAGGTGTTAATGGCAATAGCTTCTGTCCTTATTAATCCATTGGTGTGGGTGCTGGCAGGGTGCTGCTTACAGCTAGGGACACACCTGCATGGGACACCTCTTCAGCATTTTGCATTCTGTGGGTATTCCCATACAGAAGTGGGGGTCATATTGTACTCATTCCCAACAGCAGGGATATGACCTGTGAGGTACCTGTGGCTGATGGTGGGGTGAGCTGAGTGCATATGTGCTATGGAAACTACTTGCAGCTGACTCACAGATATACATGGGGCATTCCCCTTATGCTGGCTTGTGCGGGCACATCAGCAGTTCCTCAGTACTTCATACCTGTGCCTTTTGTGGTCTGCCAGTGTTTGGCCAGACTACATCAGTATTCAATACTACACTGCCAACCAATGTGCTGCTAACCGGTATGTACAAATCCAAAGGTGTGTCCATTTGACAATAACATTTTATACACTCTCTATCTAGGGTGCTTCCACCTGTGTACTGTTTGTATGTCTGAGCCCACATTCATGCCATGTCCATCTTTCAGATGGTGACAGATATTATATCCAAACCATAAATATGGATTACTTTTGGATTGTGTCTTGCTGGGATACATTGTGTTTGGCACTGCAGTTGTGAGAACTTGGTCCTGTCATCAGCAGTACTGGCCACTGGCCACTGGGACACAACCCTCCATGCCTACATGCTGACCACTTTCACACAATTGACAACACACAACAGCCTAACACACAGAGGCCTGCATATTGTACACATGCAACAATCTATCCTGCTAATTTAGCCAGCTCAGGTTATCTGTGCTCCAATGTTGTTATACCCACACCTACATGTTACTACATTTCTACATAGGATTGTCAGGGGGGCACACCTCACAACTGTAATATTTGCTGTGACTGTACTGGTATTTCAGGTACTCTGTTGGCTTCCATTTCATTCTGTATTCTGACCTAGCATGCAGACTAGAGGCATATCAGTATAGTACAGTGCTTAGGTTTTACTGACCTACATTTCAGTTTCAGACTTCTTACCCTTCAGAACTAACATTCCACTGCCTGACCTGTTGTAGTCTGTCTGTGTAGGTGTGGAGGGGGGCTGTTCTCCATTGCCATCAATTGGAAAACTTAGCACAGCCTTTCTTTGTGTTCGTCTACACCTGTCCTGCTGACTGAGAATGTTGTTGGGTATGTGAGCCTCACTTACCCTTCAGAACTAACATCCCACTGCCTGACCTGATGTAGTCTGTCTGTGTAGCCCTGGGGGGGACTTTACCCATAGCCATCATTCAGAGGCCTTAGCACAGCCTTTGTTTGTGTTTGTCTACACCTGTCCTGCTGGCTGAGACTATTGTTGGGTATGTGAACTTCCCTGACTGGCATGTGTGTGTGCTATGGGCACACATTTGGCCCACCACATGTCCTGCAGTGGGTATTGTCACCTTGTCTAGTACTGCCTACTATGTTGACACCAGTATTTGTTATGGATTTCATGCTGCTGATATAGGTGTCTACTATCTGCTGCCATCCCATTTAGCCACCCAATTCCCTTGCATGCTGACATCCGTACCATAGATACAAGTAGCAGAACATACTACTCCATTATGCAATTGATAGTGAGAGTGACTTACCTTGTGGCTGTGCCAGTATTGAGGATGGTTCTGGAGGGCTGACTATGTCAGATGCACATAGTACACTCCCTATACATGGTTAAGCACAGGTAGTGTCATGTTTGGCATCCCTTTTACTGTATGTGTGAGTCAGAGAGAGCTGTCATTCTCTGGGTTCCTATTGTGTCAGTGTATGTGCTATGCGTTGCCTCTTTGCCAAGGCCTGGGCATACTGGGCATGCCTCCTTCTGCCTACAGGGGAAGGCTCAGGTTGTTCCTCCTCCGAGTCTTGGCAATGATGGGGGGCTGTGTGCCCTGCCCCACGCTGTTCCTGCTGCAGCTGTTTCCACAGGATCATATTGTGTAGCATGGCACATACAATGACAATATGGGTACGTGTAGCTGGTGAGTACTGCAAGGCTCCACCGGATATGTCCAGGCACTGGAACTGTGACCTGAGCATCCCAAACACATGCTCTATTATGATTCTGGTCTGTGTGTGTGCCTCATTATGGAGTTCTTGTTCAGGTGCGTGTGCATTTCTGATGGGTGTCATCAGCCACAGCTCCAGTGTATAACCAGAACCCCCCACTAGGTGGCCATATGGGATGTCCCCATTGACAAATCTCTGGTACAGCTGCATCATATGCCAGATGTGGGAGTCATGATAGCTTCCAGGGCTGCCAGCACACACATTCATTATAATGCCCTGGGCATCGCACATGTCCTGGCAGTTGATGGAGGGGAAGCCCTTACAGTTTATGTAGACCCTACCCCGCTCACCGGGTGGTACTTTGATATGTATGTGCGTGCAGTCTATAGCACCCACTACCTCAGGATATTCGGCTATTTGGTGGAAGAGATGCATTTTGCTGGTCAACGCCTCACGGGTGTTATGGAAATATATGTGCTCACCAGCATGGGCTGACATGGCATCCAGGAACTGATGCAGTACCTTGAATCCTGATGCCTGTGAGATCCCCATGATATCCCCAGTTGGCCTTTGGAAGGTACCTGTGGCTAATATTCTTAAGCCTACACATACCTTGGTATCCACTGGGATGGGTTCCCCTCTGTTTCTTCTGTGTGTGAGGCGTGGCCTGCACAGCTCAACAATTTGCTGTAGGAGGTCCCTGTCTGCACTATAGTGCTCCACTATCTCCAGCTCATGTAGCCCCTGGTAGGTTACCCTGGGTCTGGACAGTCTTCTCCTTCTCCTTACTGTGGGATGCTCATCAGCATCGTCGGCCTCACCACCCTCAGCCTCTTCCACATGTTGATTTATGAGCGTGAAAGCAGCCCCTATCATTTTGTTGCTTTTGTTAGGTAAACTTTCCCCATTTATGTACACCAGTGGTGTAAAGTTTGTGGGAAAAATAGAGGGGAAGGTGTTTGCATAGTTTATAGTAGGGTGCTGGGCTGGGCTGGGCTGCTGCCTGTGTAATTGGCTGGTTCTGATACATTTCACCTGCCAGCTATGCTAGTTATCCTTGATTACCTTCCTACTGCTATTTTCCCTTCCCATTGCCTTCCTGTTTAAGCCCCGAGGCATGCCATGCAAACCCAGTGCTCAGATGTGAACGGAGCTACTATTTCCTGATTTTTGTTTAAACCCGGTACAAGAAGCGCACACCCGTTTAGGCAATGTAAAGACTGCTAGGCAGCTTCAGACACATTCCCTACCTTAGCTGTGCTTAACTAAGGGCAGACACATGCCACAGGGCTCCATTAAGCTTACAGCATGCATGACACACCCCCTTGTGAAGTCATTTAGCTCTTAGGCTTACACTGTGGTCTTAATGCACTTACACGGTTGGGTGCAAGCTAGGACTGAGGAAAAATCTGTGATTCAGTATCATTGCCCTCATTTGCATAGGATTGCCTTCTAATGCATGGTTACAAATCTGACACTCAGCTTCCCCCTTAGCAACCGCTATTCCATGGTCTTGTTGTGTTATGCATGCCATTGACTATTATGGCAAAATTATGATTTTGGTTTAAAAGCTTATTTCCAGCTTTTTTTATTATTTTCAGGCCAATCCCGTTTGCGCACTGCTGTCCAGCACTTAAACGACTGAAATTGGCCAAAAAAATTTAATTTTTATAATTTTGAAACTAATTTACATGCCTATGACCATATATTTGGCTTTTGGAATGCCTAACCCTACTAATACATGCATTTTTATGAGATGTCATGCCTCCGTTTTGTAGTTTGCAGAAATGTATTCGGCTACTGGCTGAATCCATTTTTGCAGTCTACACTATTCCTGCACCGACGTCTGCCTGCTTCCTGGATCACTAATTCACCTCATTTGCATGGTTTCCACCAGCAAATGAGATAATTAGCATACAGGGGCAGTGTCCATGCAGGAATAATGCAGGAGCGCTCGTGCACATCCCGGGAGCTTATTCCTGGATCGCACGGCAGCCATATTGCCTGCAGCAGCTCTTGCACTATTCCTGCACGCCATGCAGAGCTTTCTGACTCCTGGGGAGTATTTTTATTCTTAAATAATCCCCCTGATTCAGCAAGCCCTGCACGGTGTGCAGGAACAGTGCAGGAGCTCCAGGAGGCAATATGTTCACTGTGCGATCCAGGAATAAGCTGCAGGGATGTGCAAGAGAGCTCCTGCACTATTCCTGCACGGACGCAGCTCTTGTATGCAAATTACCCCATTTGCAGGTGAAAAACATGCAACTGAGGTGATTTTACGATCCAGGAAGCTGGCAGATGGCCATGCAGGACTAATGTAATCTGCAGAAATGTACTCAGTTAGTAACCAGGTACATTTCTGCAAACTACAAAACGGAGCCATGGCAGCTCCAAATAAAGGGTATATATAATGTGTAAAGCATGCCAATGGCAAAATATATGGCCAATAGCATAGAAAACAGTTTAAAAAAAATAATAACTTTTATTTTTTAGCCGATTTTGGCTGTTTAAGCATAGGGCAGTGGCGTGCAAATGGGATCAGCCATAAAATAAAAAAAAAACCCTGAAATAAGCATTCTAACCAAAATCACTATTTTGCCATTATACTCAATGGCAGGCAGAAGACAACATGGCCAGTGAATAGTGGTAGCTAAGGGGGAGAGGGTCAATGTGGGACCTGTAACTATGCATCAGCAGGCAATCCTATGCAAATGAGGGGAATGATGCTGAATCCCAGATTTCCCCTCAGTGCTAGTCAGCACCCAACAGTGTAAGTGCAGGAATAGCTTGGTGCAAGCCTAGGAGTTAGCTGACATCATAGGGTGGGGGGTGTCAGGCATACTGTAAGCGGGTTGGAGCCCTGTGGCTCGGTTTGCCCTTAGCTTAGCAGAGCTAAGCAAGGGGGTGTTTCTGAGGCTGCCTAGCACTCTTTACATTGCCTAAGCGGGTGTGCGTGCCACGCATCGGGTTTTAAAGGAAAAAAAAAAGTAAACCAGGAAATAGCAGCTCTGTGCACATTTGAGCACTGTGTTTTATATGGTGCCCGCCTGGGTTTAAACAGGAAGGCAATGGGAAGGGAAAACAGCAGTAGGAAGGTAATCAAGGAGAACTAGCATAGCTGATAGGTGAAATGTATCAAATCAGCCAATTACACAGGCAGCAGACCAGACCAGCCCAGAACACTACTATAAACTATGCAAACACCTTTCCCTCTGTTATTTCCCCACATACTCTACACCACTGGTATGTACAAGTGGGGAAATTTTAACAAACAAAAACAACAAAATGATAGGGGCTGCAGTAGTTATCATACATCAATATGTGGAAGAGGTTGTGGGTGGTGAGGATCGGATGAGAATGCTGTCAACCATCCCCCAGTGAGGAGACAGAGAAGAGTGTACAGACCCAGGGTAACCTACCATGGGCTACATGAGCTGGAGATAGTGGAGCACTGTAGGGTGGACAGGGACCTCCTACAGCAAATTGTTGAGCTGTGCCTGCCACACCTGACACACAGAACTAACAGAAGGGAACCCATCCCAGTGGATACCAAGGTATGTGTAGGCCTAAGAATACTAGCCTCAGGTACCTTCCAAAGGCCAACTGGGGATATCATGGGGATCTTACAGGCATTAGCATCCGGGGTACTCTATTTCCTGGATGCCATATCAGCACATGCCGGTGAGCACATATATTTCCCCAACACCCATGAGGCATTGGCAAGCAATATGCGTCTCTTCCACCAAATAGCAGAATACCCTGAGGTAGTGGGTGCTATAGACTGCACACACATGTGCATCAAAGCACCACCCGGTGAGCAAAGTAGGGGCTACATCAACCACAAGGGCTACCCCTCCATCAACTGCCAGGTCATGTGCGATGCCCAGGGCATTATAATGAATGTGTGTGCTAGCTGCCCTGGAAGCTATCACGATTTCCACATCTGGCATCTGACACAGCTGTCCCAGAGATTTGCCAATGGGGACATCCCTTATGGTCACCTAGTGGGGGATGCTGGTTACGCACTGGAGCCATGGCTGATGACACCCATCAGAAATGCACACACCCGAACAAGAACTCCAAAATGAGGCACACACACAGACTAGAATTATAATAGAGCATGTGTTTGGGATGCTCAAGTCACGATTCTGGTGCCTGGACATATCCAGTGGAGCCTTGCAGTACTCACCAGCTACATGTGCTCAAATTGTCATTGTATGTGCCATGCTACACAATATGATCCTGCAGAAACAGCTTCACCAGGAACAGCACAGGGCAGGGCCACAGATCCCCCCACCATTGCCAAGGCCTGCACAAGCACAGAATGATTTGGAGGAGGAACAACCTGAGCCTGCCCCAGTAGGCAGAAGGAGACATTCCCAGTATGCCCTGGCCTTGGCAAAGAGGCAATGCATAGCACATACACTGACAGACTAGGGACCCAGGGAATGACACCTCTCTCTGACTCACACATACAGTAAAAGGGATGCCAAACATGACACTACCTGTGCTCAACCATGTATAGGGAGTGCACTATGTGCAATCGACATAGGCAGCCCTCCAGCACCATCCTCAATACTGGCACACCCACAAGGAAAGTCACTCTCCTTACCAACTGCCAAATGGAGTAGTATGTGTTATTACTTGTATCTATGGTATGGATTTGAGCATGCAAGGGAATCGGGTGGCTGAATGGAATGCCAGCAGACAGTAGACACCTATAGTGGCAGCATGAGATCTGTAACAAATACTGGTGTCACCATAGTAGCCAGTACTACACATGGTGACAAAACCCACTGCAGGAAATGTGCTGGGCCACATGGGTGTCCATATGACACACAATTGCCAGTCAGGGAGGTTCACATACCCAACAACAGTCTCAGCCAGTAGGACAGGTATAGACAAACACAAACAAAGGCTGTGCTAAGGCCTCTGAATGATGGCTATGGGTAACCCCCTCCAGGCCTACACAGACAGTCTACATCAGCTCAGGCAGTGGGATGTTAGTTCTGAAGGATAAGAAGTCAGAAACTGATATGTAAGTCAATCAAACCTAAGACCTGTAGTACACTGATATGCCTCTAGTCAGCATGATAGGTTAGAAAACAGAATGAAATGGCGTACCTGACATACCAGTACAGTTACAGCAAATGTGTACAAGTGTCAGATGTGCCCCCCAATCCTATGTAGAAATGTGGTAACAGTCAGGTGTGCCTCCCCAGTCCTATGTAGAAATGTAGTAACAGTCTGGTTTGCCCCCCATTCCGATGTAGACACATTGTAACAGTCAGGTGTGCCCCCCAATCCTATGTAGAAATGTATTAACAGTCAGGTGTGCCCCCCCATCCTATGTAGAAATGTAGTAACAGTCAGGTGTGCCACCCCAATCCTATGCAGAAATGTAGGAACAGTCAGGTGTGCCCCCCAATCCTATGCAGAAATGTAGAAACAGTCAGGTGATCCTATGTAGCAACAGCCAGGTGTGTCCCTCCCAGTCCTATGTAGAAATGTAGTAACAGTCTGGTTTGCCCCCCATTCCGATGTAGACACATTGTAACAGTCAGGTGTGCCCCCCAATCCTATGTAGAAATGTATTAACAGTCAGGTGTGCCCCCCCATCCTATGTAGAAATGTAGTAACAGTCAGGTGTGCCACCCCAATCCTATGCAGAAATGTAGGAACAGTCAGGTGTGCCCCCCAATCCTATGCAGAAATGTAGAAACAGTCAGGTGTGCCCCCCAATCCTATGCAGAAATGTAGAAACAGTCAGGTGTGCCCCCCAATCCTATGTAGAAATGTAGAAACAGTCTGGTGTGCCCCCCAATCCGATGTAGACACTTTGTAACAGTCAGGTGTGCCCCCCATCCTATGTAGAAATGTAGCAACAGTCAGGTGTGCCCTCCTCCAATCCAATGTAGAAATATACTAACATGTATGTGTAGGTATAATACCAGTGGAGCACAGATTACCTGAGGTGGCTAAGGTAGCAGGATAGGATGTGTACAAGTGTCAGGTGTGCCCCGCCAATCCTATGTAGAAATGTAGTAACAGTCAGGTGTGCCCCCCCAATCCTATGTAGTAATGTAGTAACGGTCTGGTGTGCCCCCCAATCTGATGTAGACACGTTGTAACAGTCAGGTGTGCCCCCCCAATCCTATATAGAAATGTAGTACAATTTGCAGGTATGCGTGTGTTAGGTTGGTGTGTGTTTCATATTGTGTGAGAGTGGTCAGTATGTATGCATGGTGAGGTTTGACCTGGTGGCCATTGCCCAGTACTGCCGATGACAGGGCCAAGTTCTCATAACTGCAGTGCCAAACACAATGCTCCCCAGTATAACACATTCTAGCAGAATACCATTGTAAATGTATGGAGGTAATATGTGTCACCATCTGAAAGATGACATGACTGTTGGGCCAGATATACAAGCAGTACATGGGGGAAAGTACCCCAGCAGACAGTGTCTAATGTGTAACCATGAAATGGACACACTCTTGGAATTGTACATACAGGTTTGCATCACATTATCTGGGCTTGTAGTAGGAAATACCGATGTCATCTGGCCAAACACTCACAGATCACAAAGGTCATAGGAATGATATATTGAGAAACAACTGATGTCCCTGCACAAGCCAGCATAAGTAGAATGCCCCATGCATATCTGTGAGTCAGATGCAAGTAGTGTCCATAGCATACATGCACCCAGCTCACCCAACCACCACCCACAGGTACCTCTCCGGTCTTATCTCTGCTGTTGGGAATGGGTACAATATGATCCCCACGTGTGTATGGCAATAGTGAAATAATGCAGCATGCAGTGCAGGTGTCCCATGCAGGTATGTCCATATCTGTAAGCAGCACCCTGACAGAAAGTATTGGCATGAATACCTAGCACACCAACCATGTCACCCCAGGGGAATATACTGTATGGTAGTCTGGTACTGTAGGACTGACAGAATGTAAGGGCCTGCTACAGCTGGCCTGCATCACTAACAAATGGCCTACAGTCCTCTGCCAAAGGCCTGCATCTCACCCATACTGCCAGTTTATGTTATGTCATGGACTCCCAAATAACATAACACAGTCCGTAGAACCCATATGCAAGGTCATGTGGACAAACCACAGTAACATGTCCACCATGTCCCACTGCATGAACTGTGGACCAACACCAATACACTGCTGTGATGAGGTGATAACTATAGGGAAAGTATCAGAGAATGTTTGCATAATGTATGGAAGAGGATAGAATAATAGAGGGAGTGGGGTGGGAGCTTGGGCAGGATGGAATGTGCGAAGTCTGAAACACAGCCATGTGCACATACTATCCCTGGCTGCAAACACAAAAATGGGTGTCTACAAACCTGCCCGTACACAATGATATGGGTAATGTCCTGACTTATGACCCCTGCCTCTGGGTAACCTGTGTGAATCTGTACAGTTGTGAGGTATTGCCACAGCAAGATAAGGCCCTACTGTCACGTGAATGGATGTACAAGTATGGGATCCTCTGCCACCATTGTGCCAAGGTGCTGAACCGGTTACACAGACCCAGCAGCAAGTGTCTGCAGCTCCCCTTCCAGAATGGCATTAGTTTGCAGGAATATGTAGGCGTTTGACCACTATACTGGACACAGCTGCATTCACTATGTGTTCCCCAGGACATCACTGCGAGCAAAAATGTCTACCTGACAGTACTTGAGGACATAAAACATCACAGTATATAACACTACATGTCTGAATATCTCTGCTAACACCAGGACCATGTAGCAGAAGCAGCACAGACACAATTATCTACAGAACCCACTATTCCTTGCCCAGTGTGAACCCATATTGCCACCTGATCTACAGATATCCTGCAGAAACAGTTTACTAGCTGCAATTGTAGAACACAAAAGTCTGAACTGGAGTACAGTCTACCTGGAATGGATCCACACATTCAGTACAGAAGGGCATACTGGGCATGCTCCCACACTTAGGGAAATGAAGGCAATGTCAGCCAACAAAATACTGAAAGGTCATACTGGCCATGTTCACACACTTAAAGAAATGAAGCCCATGTCTGGCAACAACAGTGGACCATACATATCTGACAGTTGCAGATGTTAATGCATACAGTCTTCAGTATGCACCAGTCATGCTTTGCACACACACTGGATAGGAATACACACATATATCCAAGGACAACACACTATAATATGCCAAACATACACATACATAGATGTGTGGGAGAGAGTGACAGTGACAAACAGCCTTCCATCATGAGGTCTGTCCCACCCAGCACACAGCCAAATGGCTACAACCACATGATGTGTAAATGTCACTCACCATAGAAATTAGCCACTGATATCCCTCAGCATTATAGACTCTGTGGTGCTAGTGCTAACTGTGCAACATGACTGTACAAGGCAGTAGTCATCTAGCAGTTGTATACACATACCTGCAGAATATAAACCTGTGTGCGCCTGAGTGTGGTGTGTATACATCTAGATGAATGGGTTATGGCCCATGCACACACACTGTCCTCCCAATAGCCCTACTATGGCAAGCCTGCTGATGTCAGTCACTGTGAAATACACCTTTGGGGAAGGAATAGCCCAGTAATCTCTGTGGCACACCTTCTAACTGCGTAATGCTGTAGTGTGATATACTAGTTAGGTAGGAATTCTAATCCCAGGTGTGGCAACTGTGTCTGTGTAGGGATCAATGCTTTTTTAGGCTAGTCACACTCACTACAATTCAAATACCCTACTTAGGCAAGCCTGCTGATGTCATTCACTTTGAAATACACCTTTGGGGAAAGAATAGCCCAGTAATCTCTGTGACGCATCCTATAACTGCGTAATGCTGAAGTGTGATAAACTAGTTATGTAGAAATTCTAATCCTAGACATGGCAACTGTGTGTGTGTGCTTGTCTGTGTAGGGAGCAATGTTTTGTAGGCTAGTCACACCCACTACAATTCAAATGCCCTACTTTGGCAAGCCTACTGATGTCATTCACTTTGACATACACCTCTGGGGAAGAAATAGCCCAGTAATCTCTGTGGCACATCCTATAACTGTGTAATGCTGTAGTGTGATAAACTAGTTAGGTAAGGAGTTCTAATCCCAGACAAGGCAACTGTGTGCGTGTGGGGGTGTGTCTGTCTGTGTAGTAAGCAATGCTTTTTAGGCTAGTCACACTCACTACAATTCAAGTGCCCTACTTTGGAAAGCCTGCTTATGTCATCCACTTTGACGTACACCTTTGGGGAAGGAGTAGCCCAGTAATCTTTGTGGTGTGTCCTATAACTGTGTAATGCTGTAGTGTGAAAAACTAGTTAAGTAGAAGTTCTATTCCCAGACATGGCAAGTGTGGATGTTTGTGTTGGCCTATGTAAGGAGCAATGCTTTTGAGGCCATTCACAGTCAATACAACCTCCATTGCCCTTCTTTGGCAAGCCTGCTGATGTCATTCCCAGTGAAATACATCTTTGGGGAGCAAATAGTCCAGTAATCTCCATGGTGTGTCCTATAACAGGGTAATGCTGTAGTGCAATGTAATTCGGTAGGGGTTCTATTCCCAGACATAGCAAGTGCAGATATATGCCTGTGTATTTGTTTGTCTGTCTAAGGAGCAATGCTTTTGAGGCCATTCACAGTCACTACATCCTCCATTGCTTTTCTTTGGCAAGGCTGCTGATGTCATTCCCAGTGAAATACATCTTTCGGGAATTAATAGTCCACTGTGGCTGTGTTCACATTGGCTGTGGGTGTGCACTATCTCACAGGTGTCTGTTACTCTGTGCTGTGACATGCGTGTAGAACCTGCTATAATTGCAGGTACATGTGTATTCCCACATACAAAATGTAGTCCAGTGTTGTGGTAGTCTGCCTGTAGTTTGCGCAGTGCTTTGTGACATGCCTAGCAGCCTAGTATAATTACCCAGTGGGCTGTTATGTCCAGTTATTTGCAAGACATATTGCTGCCAGGCCACCATAACTGGTGTGTATGTCTGACAAAGCAGTGGGGTTCTGTACAGATGTATGTCACTAACTACTGGGTAGTATGTGGCCATGTGACCTCTGCACCACCAGATATTATTAGTCAGGACAGACCGGCGTGTGTGAATGCATAAACTGTGTGGGCATATGTAGTTCAGTATTTACATGATATACTCATGTACATGGCTATTAACATCCACACTGTGAGGCGCGGTCCACATGTCTCTCATGAAGGGGATTTGTGTACACCTCGGACTGACCACAGAGTGCCAGACTGTCCACATATATTGGCCATATCTCTGCTGTAGTCCACAGGATCATTACTGTGCTAGCAGTGGTACTGTACTATGATGTCCTTAGGATGTCTGTCAGTAGCCAATGGCGCACATGTCAAAAGCAGATGTGACCTCCAACACACAACATGTCTGTTAAGACAACCCCTGTTACAGTAGCAACAGTCTACATATATACCTGCAATACATACGTGACATCCCCTTGCACTTAGAGGTTGGAATTATTGGTGCTGAGGTCGGACTCCACTCCATGTTCTGGACATATGGTAAACATATATATATATATATATATATATATATATATATATATATATATATATATATATATATACATATATATATATATATATATATATATATATATATATATATATATATATAGATATATACATACATATACACAGCAATATATGTCTACACATATACAGATATATAGATACATATGCACATATAGTTATGGATATCTACATATATATCAACATAAATAGGTATATCTGTGCACATAGGATGTGCATATATATATATATATATATATATATATATATATATATATATATACATATATATATATCAGGGATATAGGGTTAGGGTGTGTGATGTGTGTGTGTGTGCGTGTGTGTGTGTGTGTGTACAAAGTGATCTACAAATGGCCATATATATAATGCACTATACAGATGTGGAGACATACATATGTATGAATATATATGTGTATGTACATGTAGACATATAACAACATATGTATATGTATATATCCATATCCCTGTCATGTGTAAACTTCACGGTTGTGTATACCTTCCCAGATGTATCTCACTGTATGTAGCTATGTGTATATGTAGATATAACAACATATGTGATGCAACAGTAATATCAATAACAAATACTACACAATTGTGGAAGTCAAAGCAATTGTTCAATACTATTCAATATGTGTAGTGATAGATATATTTGAAAAACAACAACTGTCTTCACAGTTGTCATGGCATAGTGGTTAACTGTTGTGACCCTAGTGTACAGGGTCCTGGGTTTAATACCTGCAAGGGCTTTTTATTTTGTTGCTGGGAAGAGGAAGGGCTGCTGGATACAGAGTGGTTAAGGAAGTTTTGAGCAGCTTTAAGTGCATTTGGATGGGTTTGCATGAAGCTAAGCAGTGCTAAGCTATGGTTAAATGTATGGGTACTTACATTGTGTAGGCTTCACTTACCAGTGCGAAAATCTGCTTAGCTTTTAAATTGCAGCAGTGCTGACACCTGCTAAGCATGGCTCAGCCCTGGTAACCAGTGCTCACATCCCAGTCTGATAACACAGCAGGTTAATGACATTTGTAATAAGTGTATGTAATGCCATGTATAATACATGTGTCTATGTGCTGTCATTACAGTTGAAAAGGGTGTGAGTGTCATGTCTGGGACACACAAGTATATAAGACCTGTACAGCACTGTTATCCATGTGAATGTGTTACATACAAGGGTAGTAACCCAGGTGAAGTGCTGTTACACTGGTATGTAGTGTATCATGGTGGTACTACTGTTGACAGTGCTTTCCCAGTCAAGAGTAGAGTACTAAATGTAGTACTGACACCAAGCACACCTGCAAGCATAGCTGATTCTGAGGCCTCACTGTTGTGTTCCTGGTGTGAGAGCTGTGTCACAGTATATATCCCCTACTGGATAATGATCTGACATGTGGAATGTAACTGTAGACTACCGTCTGTACAGCACGTCAGTGAGGGCTTGCAACATGTAGTAATGGCATACATATTGTTGTCAAACATCTATCTGTCAACACATTCATCCTACTGCATAGCTACTTGCCAAGCTGATGTCTGTCAGTCCCTGTACAGATGGCAGGTATCCAGCTTGGATACGTACAGGCAACCTATGCTTGACTGACACTGACATGTCTTCCCAGCTGTACTATAACTGGCACATATAGGAGATAACACCCTGTACGCACCACATGCCACGGGTGCCTCCACTACACTACCACAGTCAACAGAACATGCTTGGGTACAGGTCTCAATCACAGACACTAACCATGTGTTGTAATACATGTTGCATACATGTCAACTGGATCACCTCAGTGACCATTTGCAGGAGGCACCCAGAGGATTGGCTGATGCATGTCACTATTACCCTGAGGGTCAAAACAGTGGTGTCTGTTGATAGATTGCCTGCTGGCACATAGCAGGTGGCATGATACCACTGTACGCACATCCCCTACACTACCCATCTCTCCATGGACAATAGTCAGGTACACACCTATGACCACCTGCGGTGATGCACCCCAGTACTGACACATGTGTACGTGTGCATTACTGAGGATAGCAGTGTCTGTGTGTTAGTACACCTGTAGTTGGGAACACCATGAGGGCCTTCACAACCACCACAACACCCATTGCCATAGTAAGATGTGGCTGCTGCTGTATCGGACATTATATGAACCCTGTTACGCTCCTCTCTCTAACAGCTACATGAGCCTTGCAGTACCAGCACAACAGTGTTGTACAAATGGGTTGATAGGCATGAGATACCCATTGAGTTCTGGCAAGTGTGAGTATGTGTGCATGTCTGTATATCTGTAGGGTACAGCATTCCAAAGCCACATACTCCTATTACAATATGCATTGCCACACAGTAGTATGGATAGTGTTGTTGCTGCACATTAGTGAGGCATGACAATGCAACACTCTACTATGCCTGTGGCATGTGCATTAGATTCATATCCTGTAGTACCACTGTTGGGATATACAATGGGTTGTATCGCAGTCATGGGCAATGTGTGATGGTGGGTATGTCAGAGTGTCATCATGGGTTCTAGTGAGTACAATATTCACTGTGGGATGTGGGTGCTCTGTAGACTGTCATTACACCACGGTACACCCAGTATATGTCCCATGTATCACTGTATGGTGGCCACTGTCACCATCAACCATACAGGTAACTGATACCACAATCCAGCCCAGTTATGCATGTGCTGTGTGGAGCCTACCTGTAATGCTACTCAATGCTAGAAGTCTAAATTTAAAATGCACTCACTCAAGGCACTCCTTAAAATGGAGAACATCGATATCTGTGCAGTGACTGAGACCTGGTTCAAGGCTCCAGAGAGCACCCCTGCACTACCAGGCTATAACTCATACCACACTTTTCGGCCATCTAACCTGGACCGAAACACCAAAGGTGGGGGTATGTCCATATTCATTAAGGATATCCACACCTCCAGGCTAGTTGCTCAGCATAATGCAGCCGAGGTTATCCAAGTGCAACTAACTCTTGGCAAAACTGCAATCCAAATTGTAGCTTGCTAAAGATCCCCCACCATGCCCCAGGATTCCCACTCCTCTTTTCTTGATGTACTGGAAAATATTAGGGTTCAACCAAACACCCTAATAATGGGCGACTTCAACTACCCCACCATTAACTGGGAAAACTACTCATGTACTAACTCCTTAGCGCAACGCTTTCTGGAATTCATAAACTCCAATTCCCTAGATCAACTTATCCACACCCCCACCAGGGGCAACAATAGCCTAGACCTAGTCATTACCAACATGAGTGACCGGTGTTCCACACCTGAAGTCAACTCCTCGTTGGTCCGATCCGACCATAAGCTAATCACCCTTGATATCCACATCCCCCCCCCCCCCCCCCCTAAGGAAACCACCGTAAAAAAATTCTCCAAAGCCAACTTCATGCTTCTTAAGACAGAAGTAGTGAACTTCATGACACCCATGCAGATGGACAATACAGTTACAACTGCTGAATCCTACACAAATGCACTCTATAAGCACCTACATGAGTGCATGGATCGTGCTATCCCAAACAGAACCAAGACGCTATCCTCCAAAAAAGGAAGCCAATCTGGTGGTCCCCTGCCATAAACAAACTGTACAACAGAAGGAAGAAACTGTTGCAAAAGAGAGTAAAATCCCATGAGTGGAGGAGCTCCCTGGTCAGCCTCAGTAAGAAGCTGATATCCCTTATAAGATCCTCCAAAGCTAGCTATGAAAATAAAATTGCCACTAATTCCAAGGACAACCACAAAGCATTCTATAGCTATGTCAAGAATCTCAATGGCAACACCCAGGTCTGCTCTGAGTTACAGCACAAAGGCATGAAAATGACAGAACCAACTGATATTGCCAACATCCTGGCAGATAGATTCAGTGCTAACTTTACCCATCCTCACCCCCTAAAGGACCCATATCTATACAGGAAGAATGCAGAGTCCCTGTAATCACAACTACGCAGGTGAAAGCTGCATTCTCTAAAGCCAAAAACACAGCATCCATGGGACTGGACAACATCCCAGGCTGCGTTTTACACGAACTTCAGAATGAACTGGCTCCCCACTTAAGCACCATGTTCAATAATAGCCTCGCATCAGGCTTTGTACCCACTGAATGGAACACAGCAACAGTTATCCCACTCCACAAAGGGGGAGCCACCACTGATCCTGGGAACTATAGACCTATTAGCCTGACAAGCCTGGTCTGCAAAGCCATGGAACATATCATCACGGAACTCATAAACAAAGACATTGGTAACCTCCAAACTCTGGATCCCACTCAGTTCGGGTTTGTGAAAGGCAGATCATGCCTCCTTAACCTGATCGACTTCTTTGAGGCAGTCACCAAAGCCGTAGATGAGGGTAAAGTGGTTCACACAGCCTATCTTGACCTTGCCAAGGCTTTCGACACCATCCCCCATTCTGGAATTATAGCTAAACTCAATAAACTAGGCATAAATCCCTATGTCACAAGATGGGTTGCCAACTGGCTCACTGACAGAACCCACACTGTAAAAGTTGCAGACTCCAAATCTGACCTCAAACCAGTGACAAGTGGAGTACCACAGGGTTCCGTCCTGAGATCGCTCCTGTGTGGTATCTACTTATCTGAAGTACAGGCTAACACAGAAGGCCTCTGGCTAACAAAGTTCGCAGATGACTGCAAACTAGGAGCCATAGTCAAGTCCCCAAATGATGTGAACATCCTACAGAAGGGCCACTCTGAGACAGATGCCTGGTATCAGAGCCATGGCCTCAAGCTCAATACCAAAAAGTGCAGTGTCATCCCCTTTGGTAAAAACTCTGTACCCATGAACTATCACATAGGCAGCAATCTACTTAACACCGAATGCGTGATAAGAGACCTTGGGACCCAGGTTGACAGTAGTCTTTCCTTTGATAGTCACATCGCCACAGTAGTCAGGAAGTCCTTCTACGTGGCACACCTCATCATAAAAGGGTTCTCATCCAGGAAAAAAGAGGTCATCATTACCCTCTACTCATCACTCATTAGACCCATTATAGAGTACAACGCCCCTTTTGGAATGTACCTCACAAGACATCTGCAGCAGCTGGAAAAACCACAGAAGTACCTCACAAAGAGGATTACTGGACTCAAACAAATGCCCTACACTGACCACCTCAAAAAACTCCAGCTTTACTCCATAGCATATTGCCTACTCAGAGGTGATCTCTGCCTAACATATAAAACTATGTCAAACCCAGAGCTGTTGGACATGCTACACCTAAAGAAATCCCAATCCCTCCGAGCTACACGCTCTAGGGACCTAAACCTTGTCACCACAATAAACAGGACATGCTGGAGGGATAGATTCCTATCCCAGAGACTTCCCATACTCTGGAACAGGCTACCCATCTATGTCAAGCAAAGTTCTTCATTAGCACTCTTCAAGAAAAATCTTGATGAGTGGATGGGAAATAGGAAATACACCAGGGGATCACTTCTGTGTCTCTGCTCATCAGTGGCACAGGAAAATAACTTTCTTGGGTGGCATAAGCCAGGGAACCTTGTTGGCTAGGCTTGCATAGGCCCTTGGGCCAATAGCCTAGTACCTACCTATGAACCTATGAACCTATGAACACACTGGACACACTGACAAGTTAGTTATCACCTATAGGCCGAGGTCTCTTGGATGTGTGTCTGCCTGTTATGTGTCTGTTAATGTGTATATGATGGTCTGTCACACTATGTATTGTCCATATACAACCATTACATCCCCATTACCATACTGTACATGTCTGAGGATGTTCTGCATGTAACATGTAACCTGGAACACACCTCACCCTAAATGCTGGGTGGTGTGTGCAATGAAAGCCGCACACTTCAGTAGCACTACATACCTAGGTAGGGGTCTAGTCCCAGTGATGCCAAGTAAGAGTGTGGGTCTATGTGGATGTGTCTACATCAGGTGGTTGATTATACATATCCCAGCAGGTCACCTGTCCATGTGGCACAGGCAATAACTGTTATACAAACCTGTGACATGTTTAACTGTACCCCAGATATGTCATGGAGCCATGGTTTCACTACAGTGCCATACCCCTTGTGGAATATGACTGCAGACCATCCTCCTGCTGACACATGTACACCTATAACACAAATGGATAACATTATGGAGACCACAGTTACCCACTGTTACTAACAGCTATAATGCATCATTGCTGGACAGCTACACTACCTGACATGTATGCATTAAACATTACTCCTGACAACGTTACACTGCAGTACATTGGTACACTGTAGTACAGTCACTGTGTGCATCAGAACCAAATTAGCCTGTTCCAGCATCGATGTTATGGATGACAGGGATGTGGCACAGGTATCATCATATGCACGGGGTGTGTTGCTGGTTTGCCAGAGACCAAGGATGGGCCATACATTTGACACCATGTGTGTGGGTGATTGGTGTAATTAGTTGAACTTGGCATGGTGATGTGGTATGTGTAGGTATGGGGTTACCCTAGGTGTGTCTGTATAGTGTGTGGGTATGCATGCACACAGTTCTGCCATGTGGCTGCCCTATACAGGTGTTTTGTGGACAACTGCAGACCATACCTGGCAGGGTGTGCAGTTCACCACCTCTGGCCATGGACACACAGACTGTGCCTGCCAGGGGTTCCATGGGCGTGTCCAGGTACAGGCCTTGATGTGCTATTCTCCCCTGATGATGACAGATGTCTGCTGGAACCAGGTCCCTCCTCGGACTGGCCAGGGCCATGTGCACATGGCCTGCTGTGGTGTGGTGTTGACAGTGCCCCCCCTGCAGTGCTGGGGCTGGTACTGCCACTACAGGAGTGTCTTGGTGTCCTAGCATGTCCAAGTTGTCCACCAGCTGTTGGTGTTGCTGGCCTACGTCCACGTGGCTGTTGCCGTACTCCCACCACATGTTCAAGCACAGATAAACCACGGTCGATGAGGCCCACCATCTCACCCAACTGTCTATCCATGACCTCGGTATAATCACGGAGGGCACCAGACAGTTCATGGAGGTTGTCGCTTACAGATGTGAGAACAGCCCTCTGCAGCCTCAGGCCCTGTCTGGTGTACAGTTCCATATGTGCCTGCGCCCCCATGACAGTCTGAAACATGCACCTGGTGGTACCAGTTGTGGCACTTCTGCCAGGGGCATGATGACAAGCGGCCCTACCACGAGCACCCTTATATATCTGCCTATTTGGTGCCCTGCCAGACATCTGGCTATGCCTGCTGTGACCAGACATAGTAGACATAGATACCACACTCTCCTGTGCACTGCTACCAACTGCCAACTGTCCCTCTGCTATGGCCACTGTTGATGGGGTATATTTAGGCACTGTGACTGTGTGCGTGATTGGGGTGGCTAAGAGGGGGATGTCAAATGATGGTGCAGTTTTGGTCCCTGACAACCCCGCCTGTGTCTCAACAGTACTATCATCATCTTCGGTGTCTGTATGGACAGCAACATCAGATTGCATGCAGGAGGGACCATGACCCTCCTCGCCACCTGTGGGGGAAAACAAGAAATGCACTTTAAGACCTGTACAGCATTGCATAACAGTATACACACAAACACACACACATGCACACACACGCACACACACGAGCACACACACACACACACACACACACACACACACACACACACACACACACACACACACACACACACACACACACACACACACACATTCCACCTTAATACCTATTTGTCCCTGATTTTACAGACAGTCTCACATTTATTCACTTAAGTTCCCCATCCTGCATCACAATTGGTAACATACACTCATTAATACCACTCATTAATGTATCATTCCTCCAAATGCCTAGACGAGTGATCACAACACAAGGCCTATAACTCCATTACCTCTTTGACCTGAGTGGAGTAGGTTTTACATGGCCTCAATGCTGTCATTCAGTGTTCACCCTGTGTATGTCTGAACATCGTGAGCATGGCCCCTATATGTTAGGGGCTACTATGTTTACTCCATAATGTCATGCACCGGAGTGTCATTTGTAAGTGTTTCTCAGTACATGCCAGATCTGCTGCTCAATCAACCTATCATGTGACAACTGTAATATATGGATACACTCCCTGGTGTTGTCTAGTAATTCCCCAATGCATCTGTAGTGCTGCATACGTGGGTTGTCGTTCACCTCTCTGCTGACTGCAATATTAAGGGTATACCCGGTGTCTACTTTCCCTCCCAATGCATGTTCCATGCTACAGACCTTATTATAATATCAGCTGTCCTGTGATTACATATCAGACAAGTATTCCAGGTGTCTCATGTGTCAGTCCATGTCCATGTACTGCACTATTCCAAAAGGAAGTACTGCTGTATGAACAACCCTACAATCACAGCAGTGCATGTATGACCAATCACATGTGCATACATGGGCACCCAGACAAGCACACACACATGCACACATACATCCTACATGCATCAACCCCCCTCCACTCCACCAGATTGCGCTTACAGACAAAATACCTCTCCACACACACACACACACACATACACATATATACAGGTGAGGTTACACAAAGATAGTACACACAGTCCTCCCATTACCCATCTGTCAACATGCATAACATATGGTACTCAACAGCATGCAGTGCAGCTATAATCAATCCATACTAGCAACAGTATACATGTGTGTGATGCATGGGCTGTGTTGGTAGGTGATGCCCCTTCCCCTGGAAAACACTGCAACCATGTACACAGTATTGCTGTGCACCTGTTCTGCACCCTGCCATGTACTGTGCACCAAACCTGACAGGTGTACAACACATTGCTGAATGTGCATTACTGTGTCAGTTATGTCTGCTCTAATGCTCATAGCCCCTATGTTTTTCAGCAACACATACCTGGGATGATATGTGGACAGATGTCATCTGTGAATGCCTTATGTCTGGTTTACAGATCTCAACATCAGCAGTGCATGTATGACCAATCCAATACTATTACACTGACAACTGTCAGACCATACCATGGCTATGGGGAGTGTACACACTCTTATTGATATGATGCACTCTTCCTTGATCTGCCATGGGACCACATCCCCACATATATTAACAGCACATGAGCCTGATATGTGACATATGTCCTGCACATTTACATGCAGTGTCTAAGAAATGTGGTAGGTGTGCAGCTGCTGACCGCAATGAATATACTCTGTGGGTGCATATGTGTGCATGCCCTTATCATGATGGTTTGTTGCACCTATTGTTATGTGTACTACAGCAGTGACTATTCCTGGCAGGGGTATACTAGCCTGGGCCATCTGCATTTGCCAGTGTATGGTCAGTCTGCCCTACACATGTCCCCCAACTCTGCATGACTGCAAGGTCTACTCATGTGCACATCCCTTGGTGTTCACACACTGCCATCACTATTGCTGTGGGGGCAGGGTTATGTCTTCTGCAGTTACTGAACCTGACTGTGTGCAGATACAGCCATTCTTAGCATCCTTAGGATCCCTGCTTCAGTGCACTGGTGTGTCAGGCTGACATACCCTCCCCTCCTTCAGCCTTTTTGCAGATGCTTTACAAGTATGGCTTACACATGTGTCAGTTTGTAGTGTCCCATACACTGAACACCACGTGTTACAGCCTAGTCCCAGCTAATAATGTGGACCACAGTATTATGTTATGCCATAGTGTAGATCTGTAACAGATGCCATTGTAATACTAGTATATACACTGTTGTTGCACTGTATAAGGGTAATGTTTCACACATGTTCCTACTAGAGGCCATGTGTCCCACCATTATGTTCATCCCTGTGGACACATTTTGCAATGACAGGATGTTAGTTATCTTGCAGGTGTCTGGCGTACCCTTCCGATACCCCATCATGGTCACCACTGTGATGCAGTGCATTTAACAGCAACAATACGTGAACATGTACAGCATGCATTATGGGTAGGTGTGTTAGATGTGTGCATGGAATATACCATAGCCATTACATGCCCGGTGTATTGGCAAGCATCAACATAAACTATACTCACCAGCTACAGGCTGCTGCCTTGGTGGTATACCAGAACGACCTACATAAGAGTGTGAGAGATGCGATGTCAGTGGCCACAGCTGTGACATTGTTACAGGGTGGGTGCAGCATTACAGTACATCAACAGTACAAGTCCACAATACTACCACTTATGCACATCTGTTTATTACTACTACGCAGAAACAAACTATATATATATATATATATATATATATATATATATATATATATGTATATATATATATATATATATATATATATATATATAAAACATCTCAGATATGCATGATCTACCTGTACAGATGCAGATGCATACGCAACAGTGATCTACTGATGTGCCCTGTGGCCTTACCTGCATGCTCCTCAGCCTGTGTGTGGGTAGCACCCACCTCCACAATGGTTTCTGCCAGTTGTTGGGTGTGTGGGCAGGCAGGTGCCATGAGGCTGGTGAGGAGCTCCTCAACACATGTCGGGGGGGTTGGATGGCATGATCCCCCCATTGTGAGGTGATCCCTCGGACTGCAGCAGCATGCCGACTGTCATTGCAAAGCAGGTCAGAACAATGATGTCGGACCTGCTCATAACTGTGGTTATGCAGGCCGACATCATTGAATCTGTGAACTAGATCGTTCCACAGGGCGGTCCACTCCTGCTGCTCATGGGTGCCCCTGCTGCACAGAACAGTATAGTGCTGTATTAGGTGGTTCAACACAACCTCATTTTCTGCTGCTGAATACGTGGGTAGATGGCCATGGGACATCTTGCCTGAAAGACATAAAGATGGAAACAGGTCTGAGCAACTCATACAGCGAGGTTACCATAGTTCTTAATACACATCTCTGTCACCCCCCCCCACCATATCAGCGACAACAAACTGTTCACACAACTCAATAGGTATGGCTACAGCTTACCTACCATTGGGACATATATTGTACTGTACCACACTTTGTGCTATGTGTTTGTAGCCATGTTCCCTGTGTGGACACTATCATTGCTGGCCTGTTACAGACTATTTCACCTGCATGCCATTGTCAGGGCCACTATGGTTCCATATATATATGTGGTATGCTTGCTATGTGATTGCTGCGCATCTGTCATTTTGTGTTATTGGGGATATCTATGCATGTTGTTGGACATGTTCTGGGATTGTGTAGACTATTACTACCCACATATGTTTTATAACAATGACACAATAGCATGTTTAGGGAATAGTTGCCAGCAGAACCACCTTTCCAACCTCATCTGGCCATGTTACCAGGCCACATAACATGTGGGACCCACTCTGGGGCCTCCTCATCTACTGGTCCAGCACTACCTTCAGGTGGAACCACCTCAGGGGATGTTGTCCCTCCCTGAGGGCACACATAGACATAATCCTGTCACCCAAGGTCAGGTCCAGGGTCTGTTCCATAGGGGGCTCCACAGACACTTGTGGGATGTGCTACAGCACCTTGAGGCACCCAGTACACATTCACAGGGTCCACATGCTCCTCCTGCTCAGCCTCCAGGCCAGGCACCTTCAGGACCATGGACTGCTGTTGTGAGTAGCAATGGGTGAGGGCCTTGTTCCCATTGTTTCCACATGGGGGCCCATGGGGCTTCTACATCGCAGACTACACACATCATCCAGGGTGTTTACCCACCACATATGTCATATACCACCCCTGTAGGGTGTCCTCTATATCTACCAACCCAAGCCACCTCCACAAATATACCTGTTATCTTTCCCCATATACCTATTCCCTACTTCACAGACAAGGGCAATGTGGTCCCAACAAGGGATTCACGTGTCATACCCGTCCATGTTGCACACTCTTACAGCTGTATATATCTGTGTGTATTGCTATGTGTGCTGTTCCCTCACACATAGCATGTAGCAATGTGGTGGTAATATAGGGGACATGTATTTCCATACATATATGTGTGTGTGTGTGTTTGTATATATGTAGACATATGCATATATAGGGTGTGACGAGGGTGGACAGGGTTAGGAATAAGTATATTAGAGGGTCAGCCCAGGTTGGAAGGTTTGGAGACAACGCCAGAGAGGCACGATTACATTGGTTTGGACATGTGCTGCGGAGGGATGCTGAGTATATTGGGAAAAAGATGCTAAGGATGAAGCTACCAGGTAACAGGAAAAGAGGAAGGCCTAAGATAAGGTTTATGGATGTGGTGAGAGAGGACATGCAGGTGGTTGGTGTGACAGAGCAAGATGCAGAGGACAGGAAGAAATGGAAACAGGTGATCTGCTGTGGTGACCCCTAAATGGAACAGCTGAAAGAAGATGATGATGATGATATATATATATATATATATATATATATATATATATATATATATATATATATATATATATATATGTGTGTGTGTGTGTGTGTGTGTGTGTGTGTGTGTGTGTAGATATATATTATGTTGTATATATGTGTTTATATATATATATATATGACTACATATGGATATCTGTAGACATACATGTATATATGTATATATATATATATATATATATATATATATATATATATATATATACACACACACATATACATACCTATAAATGGGGTACATTCAGACATCAGGTCCACAATCTCTAATCTCCTTCCTGCACAGCTGCACTGTTCTGCCTTGCTACAACACAGACAGGTGCCACATATGGACACAGCCTAATACTGGGATGTATATATAGGACCAGATTGCAGGTAAGCTTATTACACACCTATGGCATTTCAGGATGCTACAATACATGTTAACCTGAGTGTCCTGCAAGTGGTGGGCTCTGGAACCCACGTGTCCATCATTATGGCATTATGTCCACCACCAGCTATTGGCCACAGTAATATACATCCTTTCCATTATACAACATGCACTTTGTTGGTTTACACCTTGTCAGTCGGTGCTGCTCTGCACAGTTGATGGGTATGGCCCACTACTCACAGGGACAGACTCTAATATTGATAGCAGTTGTTCAACTGAACATCATTACAACAGAAACACCTGATGGCACATATATATCATTCCACATCATCTACCCCAGTATTATGGACCAAGTACTACAGTCAATTACATGCATATATACTTCACATACCTGTTGTGGGAATGGAGTCTGTTGTGGATGGTGTCCCTGTAGGAGATTTCTTTTCTCTCTCCTTGGCTATGGCCTTTGCCTGGTTCCTTTGTTTCTGTTTTTGGTTTGGTTGTGGTTCTGTTTTTCTTTGTGGATCTGTTTTCTGTTTTCTCTCTCTCTCTCCAGTAAATGGATTGAACTGCTTGGAATAGATTTCAGCATGGCTTTTGTAGGTGATGCACATGCTCAGGTGATGGCCTCAGCACCAATCAGTGTCCTCCACTTGCTACCTACATGCAGCATGCTGTGTAGTACTTCCAATTATCACTGTCATGGGAACCCACTACTATAAATCCCTACATCACATGGGCGTGGTCCCTTTACCTTTCCTGTATGGTGGACATCCTTCCTGTGTGTTGGCAGCAGTGCTACAGACAGCATGTAGCAATACCTCTTACAGGAGAACCTGCACACTCAGGCCAGCTACATATTTGTAGGAGGTTCCAGAACTACAGACGGAGTGTGAGTAGTGTTGTTGTATGCATTGTATAGCACCGGTTTTACAGGGTTTGTGTGTACATACTAGTTTAACTTGGAATGCAGTCTGTCTGCATAGCTCTCAACTGTGGGCCTATCCACTTGATGGCCAGAGATGTGTCTGTTATGTTTTGTCTGTCTACCACACATGTCTTGTGTCAGATATATCACTGGCAGTGTGTGTGTTGATTGCTATCTGTACACGGCTACATCCATTTGTATTTCTGACTTCATATTCCTGACTAAGGGTATGTTGCAGACTATCCTGTAACACCAGTGACTCGCTTAGTATATGACAACACTATTTCACATATGGGCCTGTGTTCCAGCCTCTGTCCTCCACCTACATACCAGGCTTTGTCCATATAACATGCTGTCAGGGGTTGTTATGTAGTGGCCTGTGAGTATGTCATGCTGCCATTCCTGCCATCATTCCACTGCTGTTGTGGCCCCCACACATATTGTGGGGCTGGATCCATATATGTGTGGGCTTCATCTGCACAATACATGTGTGCCCTTATGCAGTCCAGAGGTCAGTGTATGTAACAGTGGTATATGCCCTTGTATGTCAGTCTATGGGGGGGTGCACCATAACTAA